>NW_024465863.1:0-4754 GCF_017591425.1 Ochotona curzoniae | reverse complement strand
TTACATTTTAAAGGGAAAAACTGTCAGCACAGAATAGCATACCAAGCAAAGTTTTCTTTTGTTTTTCCAAAGGAAATAACATTTCTCCACAGTAATGGAAAGCTCTTCCACACCTACCCTAACAATGATACTGAAAGATGCTTTCTTAACAGAGAAAAGGAATAGCAACTACCAAACCAAAGGCAAACATGCAGACCATGCCAATAAAAAGAGAAAAGCCTGTACTAGTTAAGAAGCAAGACCTCCACCTGCCATCTTAGACAAAAATTTGCTCTAAGTGAATCAACGACCTCAATTTGCACTCAAAACCATCAAACTTATCAGAGGAAAACAAAGAAAACACTGCAAAGCAATGAGTAACACATTGTTACAATGACAGGACCAAATCAATGCCTGTCAATAATAACCCTGAATGTAAACTGAACGGGAAAGGATGAAACAGGATATTCCAAGATAATGGAAAGGGAAAATGAGGTGGTGTAGCCATTCTCATATCAGATAATACAGAATTTGATTTGGAAACCTTTACAAAGATGAAAGGGGACATCACACAAGGATCAAGGGATCCATTCAGCAGGAAGAAATCATCATAATAAATGTACACACACCAAATGCCAGAGTACCTAATAACATGGAAGAAATATTAATGGATTTCAAGGAACAAATAGACTCCAACATAATTCAATAATGTGGGGGACCTTAATTCCCCCCTAACCAACAAAGCAGAAGACCCAGAAGAAATGGATAGGTTATATGTGTCCAAAACCTACCAAAACTGAATCATGAGGCAATTAAGAATCTATAGACCTACGGCCAGGTATGAGATTGAATCAGTCATTAAATCCCAAAATGTTTCAGGAAGAACTTACCCCAATCTTCCACAAGCTATTCCAAACAAATGAAAGGGAGGCAATCCTTCCAACCTCTTTCTAGGAAGCCAACATCACCTTCATACCAAAGCCAGATAGACACACAATAGAAAAAGAGAATTATACACCAATATGCCTGAAGAACATAGATGCAAAAATCCTCAACAAAATTCTAGCCAACAGAATCTCATAATATACTAAACAGATCATTCACCAGGATGAGTGGGAGTCATTCCTGGCATGCAGGGAGGGTTCAACATGTGCAAATCAAGAGATGGAATATACCACCATCAACCAATTGAAGAATAAAAGCCATACCCTCATCTCAACAGATGCAGAGAAGGCATTTCAGAAAATCCAATGCAATTTTATTCTAAAAATCCTAAGCAACTTAGGCCTAGCAGCAACATTTTATAACGCATTCAAAGCAACATAAAAAGAAAACACTGATATTATACTAATGCGGAGAGACTGGGAGCTTTTCCACTAAGATCTGGAAGTAGAGAGGCACATGCACTTTAACCATTGTTTTTGTATTTAGTATGAGAATTCCTCCCTAGAGCTATTAGGCCAGAAAGTGAAATTCAAGGAATTCAAAGATGTACAAGATATAGGCATTGGTAAAGGTTTCTTAGCAAAGTCACCAAAAGTATAGGCAAAGCCAGACTAAACAAGTGGGACTTCATCAAACGAAGAAGTTTCCGTGCAGCAAAAGGCATGACCAACAAAGCAAAGATGCAACCAACACAGTGGGAGAAAATCTTTGCAAACTACACAACCAATAGGGGTCTAATACCCAGAGTTTACAAAGAGCTTCAGAAACTCAACAACAGCAAAACAAACAACCTTATGAAGGAATGAGGGAAGAAAATAAGCAGCCATTTTTGAAAACAACAAATTCAAATGCTTAACAGACACATGAAAAAAAATGCTCAGGCTCCATATCTACCAGAGAAATGCAAAGAAAAAACGGCACTGAGATTCCACCTAACTCCAGTGAGACTGGCCAACATTCAGAAATCTACCAACAGTGAGACTGGCTGACATTCAGAAATCTACAAACAGCACATGCTGGCATGCATGTGAAGAGAAAGGAACAGTGGAGTCACTGTTGCTGGGAATGCAGGCTAGAACAACCACTATGGAAGTCAGTATGGATGGCGCTAAGAAAACTGAAAACTGATCTACCCTCTGAACTAGCTATGCTGCTCCTGGGAATAGATCCAAGAGAAATGAAATTTCCATATGAGAAAGGGATCCATAATCCTATATTTTCAGTATCACAACCTACAAAGGCAAAAACATGGTAACAACCTAGCTAAAGTCCTCACTTTGTATGTGTCAGGATTCTATATGTGTGTGCTGGCTCATATCCTGGTGGCCCTGTTTCCCATACAGCTTCCTGTTTGTGGCCTGGGAAAGCAGTCGAGGAAGGCCCAAAGCCTTGGTAACCTGCATCATTATGGGAGACCCAGAAGAGGCTCCTATCTTTGGATTGGCTCAGCTTCGGCCATTGCAACCACTGGAGGAGAGAATCAGTGGATGGAAGATCTTCTGCTCTGATCCTCCTCCTCTTTGTCTTCCTGACTTTTGAATAAAAAATAAAGAAAATATTTAAATCAAGCAATCAATCAATAAAACTGAGGTACACCTATTGTATAAAATCTTAAAAACTATTCAAGCCTTAAAAATAATAAAATTCTACTATTTACAACATTTCCAAAGCTAGAGACCATTATGCTCAGTGAAATAGCCAATTCCAAAAGGACGTATATCATATGTTCTCTCTGATATAAGAGAACTTTCCTGCAAAATGCAATATCAACAAATATATAGGTAAACAATATATACATATATTTCTCCATAGGAGCTGCATCATAAACAAGGGAAGATACACTGTAGTATGCCTCTGTACTCCTGAATGAAACCAGGGCCCCCAATGGAACTGTTAAATATATCTTGACAATAGGATGCTCCTGGAATCTGTGTCATTGACTATGCTTAAAATGTCATGACACACTTAAATAGAAGAACGATGAACTTGTGACTTGTGTTACAGGACTATGTTCTTGCAGCGATTGGAAGAAAATCATGGGGGAAGGCAATTGGGGAGGATGAAAGGAGAAATCCCTGAAGGTATGGAACATTATCATGAAACTTGTTTTAAATTAAAAATAAATAGAAACAGGTGTCATGCCCAGTGGCTAAATCTTTGACTTGCAACTGTCAGGAAACCATGTGTGTACCAGTTCATGGTTCCATGTTCTCCATATCCTATTCAGCTCCCTGCTTGTTTTCTAGGAAGAGAGTGGACGATGGCCACAGCCTTGGGACCATGTACGCACACATTCCTAGAGGAGGATCCTGGCTCCTGGTACCTGGCTTCAGATTGGCTCAGCTTTGGCCATTGTAGGCTACTGTGCAAGTGAACCAACCAAATGACGGTAGATCTTTCTCTCCTTTTTTTCTATAAATCTGCCTTTCTAATAAAAACAAATATGCATACGCACACATATACGCACTGAGGGAGCTCCAGATAGAGCAGAGTGATATAGGTGTGCTGGGGACACCTTAGGTTTCTAGAAACAGCCACACCAGCTACAGGTGAAAGCAGGGAAGCCATAGCTAGGAGAGCATAGCCACTCAGCCCCCCCTCATTCACTGTACAATACCACAAACCATACAGGAGAATCAGGAGGAACACAGACACAAGAACCTTTAAAAAAAATAAAAGAAATTATCAAAAGAAAACATCTCATGGCCCTGGTGATTCACAGGTTTCTCTCATCTGAGAGCCAGTGTCACCTCAATAAAGATAACAACAGGGTCCAGCACGGTAGACCAGTGGTTAAACTCTTCACCTTCCACATGCTGGCATCCCATATGGGTACCGGTTCTAATCCCGGCGGCACCCCTTCCAATCCAGCTCCTTGCTTGTGGCCTGAGAAAGCAGTAGAGGACAGCCCAAAGCCTTGAGATCCTGTAACCATCTGGGAGACCCAGAGGAGGCTCCTGGTTTCAGATAGCCTCAATCCCAGTTGTTGCAGCCACTTGGGGAATGAACCAACAGATGGCAGATCTTCCTCGGTGTCTCTCCTCCTCTCTGTATATCTGACTTCCCAATAAACTAAATAAATCTTAAAAAAATATAATAGCAGGTTCCTTCTATCTGCACATCCCTGACTGAGTGTAGATACCTGAACTTCTACACAAGAGATGTGCTGGAAGCCCCAAAGGAAAGAGTACTCAGGGTAAACATAAACATGACCAACAGTGGTAGACCTCTCCATGTGGCTTGGGCAGAAAACAACTTCTATACTTATGCTTTAGGCTCTCCTCCTCATAACTTCTAAACTGTAGCATAAAATCCAGCCTCTGATCATAAGCGTTAGTGTAAAAACAAACTAATCAGAAGAAATGTATAAGATCACAATGCTGAGTAAACTCCTCAAACGCTGACCTCATGGATTTGAAGAGTACAGTGCGATTACTGGAGGCTCAAGGAGGAAAGAAGGAACAGAGTCAAAGGAGGGAGGCGGGCAAGCAGCTACAGGGTACACTCAGACGTGAGGAGTACCCCAAAATGTCCTGTAGTACAGAAAGCAATGACTGAAGACAGGACATTATCATGGCTCTCAAAAGAACAAAGAGGCTTCTGAATGTTCCCAAAACAAATGACTAGCATGCCCTAGGTGACTGGTGTGCTAATTAATCAGATCACTGCACACTGTATACACACACTGAAAAACCACACTATAGCACATTTGTGTCAGTTGCCAAGAAAATATATCCTCTTTAAGTGTCTTAGAATGTTCACAGCTGCATCACTCATTAAAACCAGCAAGCATAAGTCACTAATTGGTTGTCATCAAAATTATAAAAGAG